>NW_026020178.1:0-16628 GCF_900185275.1 Solanum verrucosum
AAAATTCGGGTTAGACTCATTTCCCACTCAATTTGACCCCCTGAATAAGAATATGAAGTCGAATTTCCGAAATGATGCACGGATTTTGAGATATATGGAAATTACAATTTTAGGTGTTTCCGAAGCACATTTTCGGGCATTTTTGGGGTCGTTTCATTACGCAAGAGGGAGTACTTCGATGTCAAAACAAATTGTGTGTACCTAATGTAGATGAATTAAGAAAGAGGATTATGATGGAAGAGCATCATTCGAGATATTCTGTCCATCCGGGGTCAACTAAAATGTATCATGACTTAAAAGAAATGTATTGGTGGGGGGACATGAAGAAGAACATTACGGAATTCGTGGCTCAATGTCCAAATTGTCAACAAGTGAAAGTAGAGCACCAAAAGCCCGGAGGTTATATGCAGTGTATAGAACTTCCAATTTGGAAGTGGGATATGATCAATATGGATTTTGTCACTGGTTTGCCTCGTTCATTTCAGAAGTTTGATTCTATATGGGTAATTGTTGATAGACTGACCAAATCAGCGCACTTCTTGCCGGTCAAGACTACTTATACGTTGAGGAATATGCGAGGTTGTATATTAAAGAGATAGTTCGTCTACATGGAGTGCCAATCTCTATTATATCTGATAGCGGAGCTCAATTCACTGCAAATTTTTGGAAGTCATTTCAGAAGTGTTTAGGAACACAAGTGAGGTTTGGTAAAAAAGTCAAAGTGATACGGCAGCGGCTAGAAACAGCTCAAAGTCGACATAAATCATATGCAGATGTTAGAAGGAGAGGACAAGAATTTTCTATAGGGGATTGGGTGTTCTTGAAGGTGTCACCAATGAAAGGGGTAATGAGGTTTGGTAAAAAAGGAAAATTGAGTCCACGCTATATAGGGCCATATAAGATTATTCGAAGAGTTGGCCAAGTAGCCTATGAGTTAGAGCTACCACAAGACCTTTCATCAGTTCATCCGATGTTTCATGTCTCGATGCTTCGGAAATGCATAGGTGACCCATCTCATATTACTCCTACTGAAGATGTACAGGTTACGGGAGATTTCACTTATGAAGAAGTACCCATTGCTATTCTGGATCGACAAGTTAGGAAGTTAAGAAATAAAGAAGTAGCTTCTGTAAAAGTATTACGGAGGAACCAACAAGTAGAAGAAGTTACATGGGAAGTGGAAGAAGCAATGAAATTGAAGTATCCTCATCTCTTTCAGATCCATGTGAAGGATGAAAATGCTTAGCCTAGACGCTGACAGGTAAGTATAAGTCTATTTGTATGATGTGATTAATAGTAGCACTAACTTAGGCTTGAACTTGTTTGGGCTGGGTAACCATGCTAACATTCGAGGACGAATGCTTTTAAGGGGGAAAGAATGTAACAACCTGTATTATGCATATGCTAGTTCTATTCACGTGATACTTGACATAGCCTTACAGTATAGGTGAGGGACTGTGCTTCTTATATGATTAGTGTTGGTTTATACTAGCTAGCTCGCAAGGTGATGTAACACCTTGCACGTTTCAGCATGTGTACTGCAAGTTAGCTCCGACGGAAGTATTTAAACTAGAGGTAGTAAAGTGGTAATTGGGCCAAATGCACTACCACTTACTTGCATTAATTTGGCCCAAGTTGAGTAGAAGGATAACGGAAAAATGGACAGCCAAGGCCCAATAGTCTTAAGTCCAAAAAGGCCCAAGTGAAAAGTCCAAATAGGTGGACCACCTACTTGCATTAATTATGGCCCAAATTGACATGAATAGAGGGATAATTAGGAGTAGGGCCCAACAAGTGCTGAAGTTCCCAAAAGCCCAAGTTAAAAGGCCAAGTAGGTGGGTCACCTACTTGACAATATATGGCCAAAATTAATCAAGAAATTCGGCCATTACACCTCCTTTTTAAAGGGATAAAGATCAGATCTTTTGCTTCATTTTTAACTTGCAAAAATTTCAGATTTTTTAAGTTTCTCTCTTGGTCTCTCTTGGCTTCAATCAGCAGCCCTAGAAAACCTTGGTTCCTTGAGTATTGCCCCATTTTCAAGTAAAAGTTTGAAGGAGAGTTTCAGTTCTTGGAGTACAACTTTAGAGGATAAATTCCTAGAAACTAAGGTAAGACTACTGCCCATTTTTTTCCTCTCTTTAAATACAGATTTGGGTGGAGAATTTTGTATATCTTTATCAAGAACTAATGGATGGTGATAAATCTTTGAGTTAATATTTTCCTATAATGCTGAAAGAGTTTTAGGGATTAATAGTGGCTGCCTTATGTATATTGTTGTTGGGGGCTGTTTGGGTATCTTGGAAAAGGATGTATGAAGTTGTATTAATGTATAGAAGAAGGGTGTGGTGGTTCACCATTGGAGCAAGGGTTGTATGGGCCTACTTTCCGTCAAGTGTTAACTACTGTTTTTAGGGCCTTGATTAGCTGCTGACATTAGCTTAATTGTGACTTATATTGTAGATTAGCATCCAAGAATGGAGGTTGAATTGTGACAGTGGTATTGGTCAGAAAATAAGGTATGTAGGGCAATTCGATTCCATATTCCTTGGCATGAAATCTGATACTTGCGATTAATGTCAATAAGTGAATTTCCTAAGTTCTATTCCTACTAAAGGAAACATAGTGGCAACGTACGATATCCAAATAGCTAACAATATCCCCACCCTCCTAAGTGTACATAATTAGTTAGTTACACGTTCAGTACTCTATAGTCAATTGAAGTCAATTGTGTCATTCAAGCTCTCAAGTAATGCATTAATGTTACATAGCTCCTTATATTGTAGCTACTGTCCTAAAGTATTATTTTCATGTCTCCTACTACTGTCTCGTATTTCCAAATCTCAAAAATGATTGTGACCACCAAAACAACAATCTCAAAGATTAAAGAATCTAAGTGAAGCAATTTGTATAACTATGGGTGGCAGCACAAGGGCGAAAGCCTAGCATGGGCCGATCCCAATGGGTATAGAAGGGTGGCAGCTCAGGGGCAAAAGCCTAGCATGGGCCGATCCCGATTTGTGCAATGTTGAGGACCGTATCTCGGGGGTTAAAATGCCTAGCATGGGTCATCCTCTTCTACCACTGATCAGCTGGTCACTTATATCACATGGGTTATAAAGATCATAACACACATAAAGGTAAAGACAAGAATGTAACATACATGACCCCACCAGAGTTAACAGAGGCAGCCTCCTATTCTGATTTATGCACTTGTACGTTGATACCTGGTTTCGTTTGAACTCTTATTTTTATATATGTAGTTGCCTTACATATTCAGTACACTTTTCGTACTGACGTCCCTCGCGGGGGACGCTGCATTTCATGCTGCAGGCACAGGTACTCTCGCTAGTAGACCTCCTCAGTAGGAGCATACGACACTCAACTACTTTTGGTGAGCTCCAGGTTGCTTCGGAGCTTTACTGAACCCTTGGTAGACTCATTTTGGTATTGTATCGTAGCTAGGGGTAAGACGGGGTCTGTCCCGACCTACTCTAAGAGTTTCTATCTTTTAGAGGCTTTGTAGACTTATGTATATGGTTCAGTTGCATCTTAACCAGTTGTGGCCTCAATTGCCAAGTCTTGTATATAAGTTTTGGGTCTACTTATGTCGGTTTATATCGTTGTGTCCCTGGCGAACTTGTCACAAAACTTTCATAGTTACATGCATAGTAAGCACAGGTCACATGTTGGTTCTCTCGGGCCGTTAGGGCATCGAGTGCCTATCCGTCTTAATGGGATTTGAGGCGTGACAGTAGTGAATTTCTCATACTGAGTAGCAAGCATGTCCACATTGGACTCTTTCACTTGACTTATTCCTTCATGTGCTATTTTTAAACAATTTCAAATCTCCTTGGCAGATTCACAAGCTACGATTTAGTTGTATTCATCTGGTCCTATTGCACAGACCAATAACTTATTATCCATGTAGTTGTTCTCGACCTTGTTTTGATCAATTTTATATTCCCTATCGAGTTTTAGGAACAAAGCAAGTCATTTCTTCTTCCTTAAGATCATTCGTGGTAACAGGAGGTGCATCAAGAATGATTTCCCAAAGTTAATTATCTTCTGCCATAGTGTAATCATGCATCCTCGTATCCACCATCTATAGTATTGTCTATTAAAATGTGGAGGTCTAGTGGTAGATTGTCCTTCCTCTATGTTTGGGGAAGAAACCATTTTGAACAGGATCCTCCCTTGGTATTTACCTAATAGAGTTATAACTATGATACCAATTGATGGTTTTTATGACTTATGAGTCCATCACAACGCAACTGACCAGTTCCTTCAACACAAACACATACGATGCAGAAAGTAATGCGTAAAATAAAGAACAAATGTGTATGTGGAAATCTCCTTGCTCAAAAGTGGAAAAAGCCATGACATGTCTCAAAGGATTTCAAAAACAACTCCATTGATCAACGAGCAAAGATTTAGATTTCAAACTCTTGTAAGCTGAGAACTAAATTCTTAATCCCTTCCCCCTTGTAATACCTTTGTTACAAAACCAAGAAATAACTTTATTGCTCACTACACCAACTAACTCTAGCTTATATAGACTTCAACAAGAACTCAACAAAGCTAGATCAAGCTACAAGCTCAATGATACTTTAGAAATTACACCTCAATTAAGAGATATAAACGATCGAAGTCAATTTACAGAACTCAACGTGAGTTGAGGTGAATCCCACAGAGAATTTCTTTACAGAAATGATTTCACTGTTGCATTTACTCAAATGTCGTTATTATTTCTTAAAGAAACAATTACAGAAAGTAAAGCTTGTTTAGTTGTAATGTTCTAGTAACTAAAATTTGTAATCAAAATCCAGATTAACAATTAACACAACTATCAGTTCTCAATTTGTATCGATGATTAAAAGAAACTAGGATTGTGTTCCCCATAACGTTCACCTAATGTTCTTCCTTGGTTGAGTTTAAGGAAATTTAACTCTACAAAATACCGATGAGTTAGATATATCTGATACTTCTCAGTCTAATCAGATAATGTTCACTCAAGTCTTGTTGGTCCCAGAGTGTTACTAGTTTTAACCTCGTTTACAATGGTGTTAAAGTTCTTTTCTCTCGAACTCAAACTTTGACTCCATTTCTTCTAGCTAATTTAGCTTTTTCCAAACTATTATTTTTCTCTCGAACATATAATAGATTCAGGGTCACTCTAATGCGTGCACTCATCAGAATACGTTAATAATGAAAGCTAGATTATAATTTGCAAACATAAATTGCCTATCACTCATTTTATGGAATTACATTTCGATTCACGTCATAGATCCCACAATCCTAGTTGTGGTATTTAGCCACTCATGATTTCACGTAAATATTCAGAAATATAAAATGAAAACATGTTGAGAAAGTATTTACGAGAATAAGAAAATCAACAAGCTACTTTGATAATTCAAGAACCGAAAATCCAAACTTCAAACTTAATTCAATGTTAAAATTGAAAACCAAGAGATTCGAATAATAGAAACTATGTTCTTCGTTCAAGATCAGACTAGATATCCAAAATAACAAAAAGCACCCTAATTAATTAAAATAAGGTGTTTTAAAAAAAGTCCTACTCGAAGTATGACTGACTTGTTGGAAACTTCACGACCACTTCTACGACCCGTCAAGGGCTTCACGGTTCGTGAAGCCCCTCGTGGTCTTCACTTGATACTTCTGCAACGTTGGATCTTCAAGGTCAACACACTGGGTAGGTACTACGGGCAACTCCATGGACCGTTATAGGGACCACGGTCTGTCATAGTGTCTGTGGTCTTTACTTGGTCACTTCCCATTTAAGCTTCTCGAGGCCTAAGTACAGGTTTATCTTCACGATCACCACCATAGGCCGTTATGGTGACCACGACTCGTGGAGCCTTCCATGGTCTTCACTTGGTTGCTCATGCACTCCATCTTCCTAAGGCCCAAGCACTGAGTCAGCTTCACGAGCTTAACCACAGACTGTTATGAGGACCACGGTCCGTGAGGTTGGCCGTGATCTTTACTTGATCCAACCAAATCTCAACTCCTCCAAGCCTTCATACTAGAAATACTTCACGACTGGCACCAAGGTTCGTGGCAAGGACCACGACCCGTCTAGGTACTCGTGGTCTTCCCTTGATCACCATCATCTTCTGCTTCTTTTTCTATTTTTCCACACAAACAAGAATATGTCTACACATTCAACGAACACATCAAAGCATACAAAAATACACTCAATTCTAGTATTAATCCTTAGTTTTAAAGCATCAAATGTGCCAAGATTTCGCGCCACATCAACACCCTCAACTCAAAACCACTACTTGTTCTCAAGTGATGAGAAAGCAATATTGTCACGTCCCAAATCCCATTAAGACGGACAGGCACCCGATGCCCTCTAGGCCCAAGAGAACCAACATGTAACATGCGCTTACTATGCATATAACTATTAGAATCTTGTGACAAGTTTACATAGGATGCAGCGATACGAACCATCATAAGTAGACCTAAAACTTATATACAAGACTTGTCCGTTGAGGCCACAACTTGTTAAGACGTAACTAAACCATAAACATAAGTCTACAAAGGTCTAAAAGATAGAAAACCCTAGAGTAGGTCGGGACATACCCCGCCTTACTCTTAACTACGATACAATACCCAAAATGAATCTACCAAAGACTCAGTAAAGCTCCGAATCAATCTGGAGCTCACCAAAAGTAGCTGAGTTTCGTGTGCTCCTACTGAGGAGGTCTACTAGCTGAAGTACCTGTGTCTGTAGCATGAAATGCAGCGTCCCTCGTGAGGAACGTCAGTACAAGAAAATGTACTGAATATGTAAGGCAATAACATATATAAAATAAGAGTTCGAATGAAACCAAGTATCAATATATGTGTGCATAAATCAGAACAGAAGACCACCTTTGTTAACTCTTGTGGGATCATGTATGTTACATTCTTGTCTTTACCTTAATCTTTATAAGGCATGTGATACGAATGACCAGCTGATCAGTGGTAGAAGAGGATGACCCATGCTATGCATTTTAACCCTTGGGATGCGGTCTTCATAATTACACAAATTGGGATCAGCCCATGCTAGGCTTACGCCCCTGAGTTACCACCCTTCTATACCAATTGGGATCGGCCCATGCTAGGCTTTCACACCTGGGCTGCTACCCTTAATTATATAGATTTCTTTACTTAGATTCTTAAATCTTTGAGATTGTTGTTTTGGTGGTTATAATCATTTTTTATATTTGGAACTACGAACCAGTGGTAGAAGACATGAAAATAATACTTCAAGGCAGTAACAATGACATAAGGAGCTATGTAACATCAATGCATTACTTGTGAGCTTGAATGACACAATTGACTTCAACTGACTAAGAGGAGGATTCACCAAACTTGGTTTTGCAAATACCATTTCTATACCAGCACATAGGAGGATAATTACACAAGTATAGAGTACTAAACATATAATGAAGTAATTCTATACACTAAGGAGAAGGGGCAAATATTGTTAGCTATTTGGAGATCATACGCTGCCACTATGATTCCTTTACTAGGAATATAACTTAGGAAATTCACTTATTGATATTAATCTCAAGTATCAGATTTCATGCCAAAGAATATTGAATCGAATAGCCTTACATACCTTATCTTATAATCAATAAAACTATCACGATTCAGCCTCCCCTTTCAGGTTTTAATCTACAATATAAGTCATGATAAATTTAAATTAGCAGCTATCACACCGTGAGCCTCGTAAATTAGTAGCTAACTTTGACGGATAATGAGCCCATACAGCCCTTAAAACAATGTGTATCACCACACCCTCCTTCTATGCCCAATACATGCATTATATATCCTTTTCCAAGATTACCGAAACTGCACCAACAACAATACACATAAAACAGCCTCAAGTATTCTTTATCATACAACCAATTATTGAACTCACCACCCCCTTGAGTTCTTTATGACGGCACACCCATAATTTCTCACTCAAACTAATACATAAGGAGGAAGAAAATGGAGCAGTCACCTTACCTCAATTTCTGCAACTTCTCCTTATAACTTGAATCCCTCTAGAACTTCAACTTCCCTTCACACTTAAACCAAAGAATAAGAGAAAAGTATCTTAATAACCAAGGAAGTGAGCAGTAGCTTCTGGAAATATTATGCCTTTATATCTATACTTGAGCATGAATAAAATGTTTTCCTAATCATCCATGGGAGAGTTAAGCTAAATCCATAAGTGTTTTCACTTACCTTGTCTTGCACAGATGAGGGTTTCTTCAAGAACCCTAGAAGAACTTTAAGGCTATTGTTTAATCCTTAAGAGAAAAGAGAGAGAAAGAGCTGGAGCTAATCCTCAATAATGTGTGTTAAAATGAGTGAGAATAGCAGCCAATATATCTTTATATTAAGCTTTCTTCACCTTTAAGAATATCCACTAGAAAGCTTCATTTTCAGCCACTAATTGGTCAAGTAGGTGATGCACCTGCTTATGTATATCAAGCAGCTCAAAAGGTCAAACTAGGTGATGCACCTACTAGCTTTCACTTGGGCTTAAATATATTGGGCCTTGGCAGATTTGGCTGTTGGGCTTTAATTTCATTTTGTTTTATTTAACATAGTTTGGGCCTCAAGTGAGTCCATTAGCATAGGCCCAAATCTGATCCATAAACCATGGCCTTTTTAACTAGATCCATATAGCTCAAGTAGGTGATGCACCTACTTGGTTCTTTGGACTGGTCAATAAGTCAAAGTAGGTGATGCACCTACTTGTCACCTACTAGCTTAGTTAAGTCAAGCAAGCAACTCACCTATTTTATTCCATTCTCTAATTAGTAATCTCTTTTTCTTTAACTTAGAACTTAACTTTCAACTTTAAGCTCAATTACCACCTTCCCGTCTCGAGTTTAAATACTTCTGTTGGAGTTATAACTTGCAGTACACATGCTGCAACGCGCAAGGCATCACATCACCTTCCGAGCTAGTTTAAACCAACGCTAATCATATAAGAAACATGGTCCCTCACCTATACTATAAGGCTATGTCAAGTATCACAGGAATAGAATGCGTATAATACGGGCTGTTACAAATACATTCAGTCCTCAAATTATTCAAACAATTTTGAAACCACGCAGTAGCCATCTCAAACACAATTTGTATCCAAAACCATGAATCTAACATGCAAGGATCAATCTATGACATCTCATTACTCACAACCGATCATGCTTATGCCTGTGAATTAACAGCTAACACAATCTACTTTCAAATGCAATCTCTGTGTCCTCACACCAAAGAAGTCCCTCACTCATGGTAATTAGGACTAAGTACTATGCTCGCACTCTCAAAGAACTTCTAACACTAACAACGAACTACCATAGGCTTGCCCTTGTTTTCTACGCTCTATCTTTCAAACACCTGGAATGGAATCATTGTAGGACTTTATCAGTTTGTAACATAGGCTCAGGCTAGGGAATGAATATTTGGGTTTGTGAGTGACTAGTCCCTTGGTTTTCCAAAGTTTCGTTTGCACACAACTCTTTTCTGAACGATTCCCTCTTTTTCTTCATTTCAGCTCATCCCAGCAACCTTTATTTTTCTTTTCTTTTCTTCACACTTTTTTTATATGCATTTTTTTATATGACCTCAGCTCACTGGTTGAACCTTCATTTTCACTTCTTCTTTCTGCTCGAATTGCAATCACCCTCAAATTAGGCTTTTGTCTTGAGTTATGACTTCGTATCTTCGGAGACCAAAGGATATGATATTTATTGGGTAAGAACAAAAATTGATTTTTAGGCTCAAATCGGGTTCAAGTGATATCCTTTTTATTTGGTTGTTTTATTTCTAGCGTTTTAATGGCTTAACAAAAATGGCCTAGTGATCCTTTCCTATCCGGTTATTCTTAGATTTAAGCAAGACTACTCGGGCAAGTTCTAGTTTCTACTCCTAGTGTTAGACTTCGAACAACACTCACACACACACATGACATAGGACTACATTCTCCAGTTTCTTGGTTCACCAATTTATTTATCAGACTAGCAATGTTCAACATGTAAGTATCTAAGATGTCATCTAAAGATCCTAACAGTCAAATTTCAGATTAAGGTCCTCATTTTTCGCAAACTAGTTGTTGCACAGCTCAAAACACAAACACTACATATTCTTATCTAAACAAAAACAAAACCATCACTATTCACATAATACACAGAGAGTCAACCTCCATTCATCCTAACAACTAGAATGGCAGGTTGCTCACCACCCCCTCCCAAAACAAAAAGACTTTTCCCTCAAAGTCAATAAAGAAAATAAAAATAGGGCTATGAGGAGGGGTCATACCTACGGCGCTCTAGGCGCTGGTATCTAGATCAACATCGCACCCTTATCAACGGGTGAACTCTTAGAAACCAAAGAAGGCTCAGGTTAGCTACCACTCACCAGGGCAGGTACTCTGTTACCAGAAGCTCCAACTAACACTGTATCTTGTTGTTGTTGCTCAACTGCTTCTCTTTCTCTAGCTTCTTTCCTCGATGCCATGCGAGATTTCTTTGCTTGCCTTCTTTCCTCTCTAGCCAGGTCGGCAGGTAGCTCCTAGTCAAACTCACTGGCTTTATGTTTTCTCTTGTTGGACTTACTTTTTGGTAGTTCTCCCCAGAAGTCATCAAGTGATTGAGTGAAGGGTTCCCGATTCAACAATTGCATCAACATCTCTGGCATGACCGGGGTGAGTACCTGTACTGGCTTTTCCGCCTGTTTTACAACTTGAGCTTGCATATCTGCCAACTGGGAGTTGAACTCGTCAGTATCTACAGTCCCAGCAACCTGGAATCGTTCATGGACAAGGATCTCCAAACCATCCATCCTGTCTATTAAGGAACCCAGCTCCTTCCGCATATCATCTTTTATCTCTTTCTTCGAAGCTAACACATCTCGCTCTATCAGTTGGGGCATTCGTTGGACCATTTGGTCGACTAGGGTCCTAATATGGCACTGATCAGCAACCAATTTTTCTAGAAAAAGCATAGGAATTGTGACAAAGGTACCTGGAGCTTGTGATGTGGAAACTGATAGTGGTGGTGCCTTTGTAGATGACTGTGATGACTCCTCCTATTCTAGCCCTTTATCAGCATGTGGCATGTCAAGTGGTACATGAGAACAACTGCTAACGATCCCACAACTCCAGATTTTGCACCAAAGAGATGGTGATAGGATCCAAGGAAACTCTACTCCATTGAAGGACAAGGCTGAAGCTTTAGAAACTCCAAGGAGGCCCATATTAAGATCTCAAACCAGGGAGTTCAATGATAAGCTCAATGGGCTTCAATCGCTGATCCAAAGATTTCTTATTGGGGAAGAAGAGCTCAAGCCCAAGGGAGAGGAATTGTCCAAATGCTACAATTATTTGGTGGCCCAAATTCAAGCCCAAGATGTGGAATTTTAAGGCCCAATTTCGTGCAAATAAGGTCAAGAAGAATCCAAGAATCAGCCACAACAAGAGTTGCTTTCTGCCCAAGTTTTGAGAGAAGACTAGTCAAACTTTCCAAGATTGTCAAAATTCTTTCCTAGTTGGGATTTACCTTATTTCTTTATTTATATATAGGTCATTAATATTTTCCTTAGTCTATTTATTGTCTTCTAAGTACCATTTAATGCTTTCCTAGAAGTACTAAATTTGTTCCTAGTTAGGTTACTTTATTTCCTTTCTAGAGTAGGATTCCTTGTAATTGTCTTTCTAGGGTTTGGCTGACTTTTTAGCTTCTTATAAGGGGTCTTGGACGTTTTTCCCCCTTCTCCTATATATAGGAGTCCTTTTTATTCATTAAAGACACTTTAGATTGATATTAATAATATTTGTGAGAGTTCTTTGAACCTTTGTGACTTGTTCTTTGAGAATTTATCTTTAAACCTTTACTAGTTTCATAGTTTAAGGTATAAAGTAACTTCTTCTTGTGATATGTTTGGTTCTTTTTGGTATTCTTTAGAAGGTGATTAGTTTCTACATAATAATTATTGTCTTTAGTTACTCATAAAGCGGTCAAGATCCGAATCTATCGTTTTGGTTCTTCTTGTTTTTTTGTTTCTTTTCTTTGTGCTTCCGCATTCTAATATTCAATTCTCTATTTGTGATCTCCCTTAACGTTGCTATTATCAAGTGGTATCAGAGCAGTTTTATCAAGATTCCGTTCTTGATAAATCTTGGGATTTCTTCTTATATTAGAGCAGAAAAAAAAAATTGTTGCGTGAACAGTAGCGTCGTGAAAAAAATAAAATTTAAGTAGCGTGAACAGAAAAAAGAAGAAGTTATAACTTGCTCTCTAAGAAATCTGATTACTTGTCTTCCAAGAAATTTGATTATTTGATACCCAAGAAAGCTTATTACTTGCTATTCAAGAAATCTTATTACTTGCTCTCCAAGTTTTGCATTAATTTGTTTCCAAGCAAGAAGGTAGCAAGAAGAGGGGATTCTAGATCTTTAAGAATAAGATCCTACTTGTTCTAGGACTAGTTCTTTACTTTCTTGTTGTACCCCAAGATTCAATACTTTATTAGTAAGAACTAGATACACGTTTTGGTTTAATTATAAATCTACAAAGTATTCTCGTTCAAAGGTTATTTTAAGTGGAAAAAGGCAAGTGTGGGTGAGTTTAAAAGAGGGTAAAAGCCATATTAAAAGTGTGATACTTGATCATTTATTCTTTTTTTTTAGATGTCTAATTCAGGTGGTGATGAGGAAAGGGCTCGTTTAGAAGCCAAGGTCAAAGGAAGGAACGACTTCACCCTTCAAGCTATGCACCAACAATTTGAGAGATGGACCCTTCAATTTCAAGAGACGAGAGATATGATTATCGAGCAGAATGACACCATAGCTGCAATTAGGAGGGAGAATGATGTTGTACCCCCAAATAATGTTAGACCCCCAAGTTACAAGGAATGTACCCCATATCCCTTTTGTAAATCCTGAATATGATAATGATGATTTTGATGTTGAATTTAATCTAGAAAGAAGATATAGGGAAGGGACAAAGAGGTAGAGTAGAAGATGATAATATAAATACTATAAAGATGAAGATGCCATCTTTCAAGGGGACAAGGGATCCAGACTTGTACCTTGATTGGGAGAGACGAGTTGAAGCCATCTTTGATTGCCATAATACTCTGAGGGTAAGAAAGTTAAACTTGTTGTTGTTGAGTTATCTGATTATGCTGCTTCTTGGTGGAAAAAGCTTGCTAGGGACAGATTGCAAGAGGAGCTACCACCTATTGCTACGTGGGCAGAGATGAAGAGGGTAATGAGGAAGCGATTTATTCCATCATACTTCCAAAGAATCTATAATCTCGCCTTCACACTTGAAGCAAGGCTCCATGTCGGTGGATGAGTACTTCAAAAGCATGGATATGGCTATGATCCAAGCTAACTGCATGGAGGAAGAGAGGCTACAATAGCTAGATTTTTAAATGGTTTAAATACAGAAATAGCTAATGTAGTAGAATACAACAATATGTAACTTTAGATGAGTTAGTTGATTTGTCTGTAAAAGTTGAAAAACAAATTGAGAAAAAGCAGCAAAATAACTCATGGAGAAGTCGACCAAACACTATCTCTAAAAAGCCATAGTCAACTCAAGAGAGGAAAGCTCCTTCCAAACCTCAAGATGATAGAGGTAAAGGTAAAGTTGAGGAGGAGGTAAAACCATTAATCCTAAATCTTCTAAACCTTCAAGTTCTATTCAATGTCACAAATGTCATGGAAGGGGACATATGATGCATGAATGTCCAAGTAGAAGAAACATCCTACTAGAGAGAATGGAGAATATGAGCGTGAAAAAAGTGAGGGGGAAGAAGAAGAGGGAGAAGGTGTAAGTGAGGAAGATGATTTGGAACTGCCTAATGATGGTTTAATTGGGGTGGTTAGGGAGAATTATGACTATCAATTTGGGTAGTGTTGATGAAGGGCAGAGAGAGAATTTGTTTCATACTAGGTGTGGGATAAAAGGAAGACTTGTTCTATGATTATTGATGGGGGAAGTTGTGCAAATGTGGTGAGTTCATACTTGGTGGATAAACTAGGAATTGCATGCATGAAGCGCTCTACCCCATATAGGCTCCAATGGTTGAATGATTGTGGAGAAGTAAAAGTAAACAAACAATGCATGATTTCATCAATGTTGGTAGTTATGAAGATGAAATTCTTGTGATGTAGTTCCAATGCAAGCATGTCATGTTTTACTTGGCCGACCTTGGCAGTATGATAGGGATACTACTCATCATGGGAAAAGATAGGTATAGTCTTCAGCATAATGGTAAGAAGTATACTCTTGCACCATTTTTCACCTTCTCAAGTGTTTTGAAGATCAAAAACGATTGAGGGAAACAAAAAGGAGAGGTAAAAAGTGAGCTTGAGGGAAAAGAAAAGGGCCAAGATATAGAAAAAAAAAGAGGAGATGACCGGAGAGAAAGAGGAGAGAGGGCAGTGATCTAAGTAAAAGAGGTAAAAGAGGGTGTGAGTAAAAAAATAAAATGTTTTGGTGAGAGGAAAGAGGCTAAGGAAAAGAAAAATGAGAGCCTTTATATAAAAGCCAAAGAGTGTTAATGCTAGGAGAGAGGGGTGCCCATAATACTACTTACTTACAAAGAAGTATTGATTAATTTTGAACAACTAACTCCTTCTTTGCCAAATAGTGTTTCTTCTCTTTTGCAGAATTGAAGATGTTTTTCCTGATGACACTCCAAAGGGATTGCCACCTTTGAGAGGGATTGAGCACCAAATAGACTTTGTGCCTGGGTCTCAACTTCTAATAGGCCTGCCTATAGGAGCAATCCTAAGAGACCAAATAATTACAAAGGCAAGTTGAAGAATTGCTTGAAAAGGGTTTGTTCGAGAGAGTATGAGTCCATTCTCTGTTCCAGTCCTATTGTCCCCAAAAGGATGGAACATGGAGGATGTGTGTAGATTTTCGAGCCATCAACAAGATAACGGTAAAGTATCGCCATCCTATCCCTCGTCTTGATGACATGTTGGACCAACAATATGGTTCCAAAATCTTTTCTAAAATAACTTTAGGTAACATGTTGAGGGATGTTTTGAAAGGAAAGTTGACTTCTTAAGAAGATTACTTACCTATTGTAGAATTTGCTTATAATAGGACCTTCCATTCTTCTACTGGTAAGACTCCTTTTGAAGTTGTATATGGATTCAACCCCTTACCCCCTGCCTACTAATGATTTTGCTAATCTTGATGGTAAGAAGAAGGCTTATATGATGAAGAAAATTCATGAACAAACAAGGCTTGCAATTGAAAAGAAGAATAAGGAAGTTGCATTGCGAAGGAATAAGGGCAAAAAATATGTTGTTTTTAAACCTGGTGACTTGGTTTGGGTGCATATGAGAAAGGAAAGATTTCCTTCCAAAAGAAAGACCAAACTAGATCCTAGAGGAAGTGGGCCATACAAAGTCCTTGAAAGGATTGGAGACAATGCTTATAAACTTGATCTTCCTGGTGAGTTCCAAGTTAGTGTTACTTTTAATGTTTCTGATCTTTCCCATTTTGATGCAGATTTGAATTTGAGGACGAATTCTCTTTAAGAAGAGGGGAATGATAGCATCCAAGGAATCTCTACTCCATTGAAGGACAAGGATGAAGCTTTAGAAACTCCAAGGAGGCCCATAACAAGATCTCAAACCAAGGAGTTCAATGATAAGCTCAATGGGCTTCAATCGCTGATCCAAAGATTTCTTATTGGGGAAGAAGAGCTCAAGCCCAAGGGAGAGGAATTGTCCAAATGCTACAATTATTTGGTGGCCCAAATTCAAGCCCAAGATGAGGAATTTTAAGGCCAATTCGTGCAAATAAGGTCAAGAAGAATCCAAGAATCAGCCACAACAAGAGTTGCTTTCTGCCCAAGTTTTGAGAGAAGACTAGTCAAACTTTCCAAGATTGTCAAGATTCTTTCCTAGTTGGGATTTACCTTATTTTTGTTTATATATAGGTTATTAATATTTTCCTTAGTCTATTTATTGTCTCCTATGTACCATTTAATGCTTTCCTAGAAGTACTAAATTTGTTCCTAGTTAGGTTACTTTATTTCCTTTCTAGAGTAGGATTCCTTGTAATTGTCTTTCTAGGGTTTGGCTGACTTTTTAGCTTCTTATAAGGGGTCTTGGACGTTTTTCCCCTTCTCCTATATATAGGAGTCCTTTTTATTCATTAAAGACAATTTAGATTGATATTAATAATATTTGAGAGAGTTCTTTGAACCTTTGTGACTTGTTCTTTGAGAATTTATCTTTAAACCTTTACTAGTTTCATAGTTTAAGGTATAAAATAACTTCTTCTTGTGATATCTTTGGTTTCTTTTTGGTATTCTTTAGAAGGTGATTAGTTTCTACATATTAATTATTGTCTTTAGTTACTCATAAAGCGGTCAAGATCCGAATCTATCGTTTTGATTCGTTTTCTCAAGTAAAGGCGTTAGATTTCTTCCATAAATCTATACGTACTTCGATCTTTTCAAGGCCTTAGAACATCTAATCCTTGGAAATTCGTGGATCTTTCCTTCGAAATTTCCATATCTTTAGTTAGTTTTTTTGTTTCTTTTCTTTGTGCTTCCGCATTCTAATATTCAATTCTCTATTTGTA